>NC_136007.1:6496336-6518836 GCF_048128805.1 Centroberyx gerrardi | reverse complement strand
CAGAGGTGGAGAGACCCAGCGCACGGCAACAAAATTTAAAGATCACCACTTAAGCTTTAGGTACTTAGGATAGATACTCTGCTAGTCTGGCTCCTGGTTTTCAGCAGCGCGGTCAGTGTTTGTGTATTCTAACGGCTAAATGGTAATTGTTAAAAATGGAAATTTGGCATTAGGAGTTGGCAATTGGTTGTCAGATCCCATTATAGCATTCTCAGCCTGGGTTTTATTCTTGTTGATTACTTAATTCAGCGTTTTCTAAACTATGGGGCGAGACAGAATATGAGTCACGAGTCTGTTTCTGCTGGGTCTCCACATGACAAGAGTATTTTTTTTTAATGAGCCTTGATCCCGGTTTAATGCTGAATTTACTCGATTCTGCTCCTGGGTTTAAAAAGTTTAAGGAACCGTTGCTTTAATTAATAACCTGTTTCAAAGTCAAACACACAGTCAGTGTTTCATTCTGCTCATGGCCTACTCATTCCCTTCATTCTCGCACATCATAAATTTCAAAGCACCGTTCGGCCAACTTCCTAAAATCAGACCATTGCTAGTAAAGTATGAGGAAATGGTCATCTGCTGCTGTTTGAACAGGGATTCATATCTTGTCCAAAGAAACAGAGGAGACAAAGAGGAAAAGAGAGATAGGACACGTAGACCAAATCCTCCCAGATTCATTCACCCAGCCTATCTCCAAGTCATTGGGCATTAACAAGGATCTAATGGGCTAATTGCCATTAGTAATGGTTGTTATCAGTGGGGCTTAGGCGGGCTATCACCCAGTGCGAAGTGTGTGGGTGTGGGTGTGTGTGTGTGGGTGTGGGTGTGTGTGTGTGTGTGTGTGTGTGTGTGTAGTCCTCGCCCTGAGGAGAGGCTCTTGGGTAATCCTGTGTTGACCAGAGGGCTTCGTGGCCCATTACAGGTCACAGCTCTAGACGGAGGGTAAACAAATTCCTAACTAACGAGGGTCGAGGAGGGAGGAGGGTGTCGTCACTCGTCCCCCTACCTTCACACCTCCCCCATCCTCCTCCTCCTCTCTCTCTTCAGTAGTCAGTAATAAATACTTTTACTTAAGTATGTTTTGACTTCAGTATATCACCTTGCTATATTTTAAATCACATCCATTAGAGAGTACATTTTCTAGCCTCGCCATATGCATTGTATCAGAAACTGATCAATAGTAGCCTACGTTGCATCAGATGTGCACAAGCCAAGCATGTGGAAGAAATGTTAACTAACTGAAAAATTAAATGCTCAAATTTATCCATGATAGTAGCTCATTTAAGATTACCCCAAATCCTTCCATCTAGCTACAGTATTGCTGGTTTTTGTTAGCTTGGTGTTGTTTAGCTAGTTTGCTAGCCTTGCTAGCTAGTTGGTTAGCTAGCAGCAAAAGAAACATCAGTGTAGTAACATTATTGAATCATTTAGGCCCTGTCCACACGTATACGGATATTTTTGAAAACGCATTTTTTCCTTCTCCGTCTTCAAAAAAATTCCTGTCCACACCAACGGTGTTTTAGAAAATCTCTTCGTCCACACGAGAACCCAAAAACAATTAAAAAACGCCTCTGCAGAATTCACGTTGCGGAGTGGTTTCCGCTCAAATGACATTATTTCCTATGCCAGGGCGCAGATTCTGCACTCACCTACGGCTGTGCGGCAGATGGCGGATTTTCCCCCCCGCGGTTGGTCGCGCAAAGAGTGGAAAATAGTTCAGCTAGAGCGGATAAGATCCACGCTCACTTCTCACAAGAGGACAAGTCAGCGCTGCTTTGGTTGCCTGGCAACAAACTGAGCGCTCTGCTTAGTTTCTGCCACTTTTTTTCAAAAGTGAGGCGGATCGCGGATTTCAAGCAGAAGAGTAAAGTAAGAGAAATACAGCAAGGTTGACTTATAAACACGTAATTAAACCTAACAGTACTGACTACACGTAAGGTAGTAGGCTCGTAGGTTCCTGACACATGCTCAATACAAATAAAACAACAATTGCCATGCGCAAGTTGAGGTTTTCCAAAAGCTCTGTTTCACCTGTCCACACGAATACGCGAAAACAGAGTTTTGAAAAATCTCCACCCTGGAAGGCATTTTCCAAAAGCTCCGTTTTCAGTGACCTAAAACGCCGTTTTCGTGTGGACGGGAGGCCGAAACGCAGAGAAAATATTACGTTTTCAAAAATATCCGTATACGTGTGGACAGGGCCTTAGAAGGGCATTTTCACTTTATTTTAATCACAGACTGAATAATGACATGAATGTTATTTTTATAAAGCTCTACACAGTCCATATCAGCATGTGCAACATCACACACTGAACAATGTATGGTCTTTTTGTTTAAATGTAACAAAACTTTTACTCTGAATATATTTTAAAAAAGCTATTTTTACTTTTACTTAAGTATATTTTTACACCAGTAATTTCACTTAGAGTTAAGTAAAATTTCAGCACTGAAGCACTAGGCTACTTGAGCAGGATATTAATCAGGCATATAGAAACAAGGGGAGATGATTAGGAGACAATATCAATTAAAAAAGGCTTTAATTCGCCTCTATTGTTTCTCTTCTCTTCTCTTCTCTTCTCTTCTCTTCTCTTCTCCTCTCTTCTACCTCCTTCCCTAACCTCCTTTTAAACTCCACTAGCAGGTCTGTTCAAACTGGTGACATGCTGCTGGATATCTGGCACACAGAGGGAATGTAAGTGCGCTCTTGCAGCTCTGGTCTCCTGCACAGACCTGCAGGCGCTGACTGTGCTGTTTTAGGCCACATTTACACAGGATGAGAGAATTCATTTAACTATTTGTGGAACATTTGTGATCTTAGGATATCTGAAAAAGGATAAAGCAGACTCAGTGTGATTTCTGCCTGAGAAGTTTTGATCTATGCCACAAAGAGTTAAAAATCGGATTTTTTTAAGGCTGAAAATCTGACCATGGGTCAAGTAGTAAACTAAGCATTTGTTTTATTTGTTTTATTTTTAAGTATACTAAACTGACTTTCAGATAGCCTACTTTCCTGTGCTTGCCTAAACATTCTGGAACTCATTATACCGCCTTATGTGGCAAACCTCAACCAACAAGGCTGAAACAAACTATAAAAAGTATTTTTAAAATACATAGACAACTCGATTTAGAACAATGTTTCACAGCCTCTCCTTCTCTGCCCTGATGAAGGACAGCAGGCCGAAACATGTTGGTTTTAATTGTAGTATGAGCTGGCCACCAAATAATGTCTTTTCTTTTCTTTTTTTTTTCTTTTGTCTTAAATGCTATCTTCATCCATATTTTGTGAATAAGGTTTGTACCCCTGTCCCACCTTCTTCTTCACCTGTATCCCTAATCATTCTGCATCTTTTTTCATCAAACCATCAGATGTATTTACAAATATTATTTTGCCTCTTTCGTTTTCACTGACTTCTGAGTCCAGAAGTCATGATAAAGGCTTTCCACACTCAAAACGATGCCAAAATTCGTTGACTGTGCAAAAATAATGACATTTTATTTCATTAATTAAATATTTTAATTGCAGAAAGGAGGGGAGTATAAACACATTACAATGTGTACAAGAGCATTCTTCTCTAACGGACTCTAATGTTTACATGGACTCATCTAAAAACTTGTCACTGCACTACGAAAGCTGAGAGCAGCTTGTATGTTGCTCATATGTTTTTTAAATCCTGTTATAGATCACTGACTTCATTATCTTGAGGTAAACTTTGCTTTCTCATGATCACAATTTAATTATGGTTAATAAAAATGGGTTTCTCGAGATCACAACTTAAAGCAATATTCCATTTAGTTTTAACTTGGAGGTTATTTGGCACTTGACCGCCATGAAAACCAGAATATAAACTAATCACCAAGATTGGATGCAGCTGGACGAGTTTGTAGTGTTCAGATTTTTACTTCCCATTCATTTGAATGAGGCCACAAAAATAAATTGTGTTTATTAAGAGTCAACGACAGAACCCGCTACTGTGATTTTCAACATGGGACGGGAGGGATACATGCCTCTGCTATGTTCTCGTGGCGGAGGGATACATGATCAAAGTAAATGCATGTTTCTACATGTTGGCAACACTACCAGGCTAACTAGGCTTGACAAAACAATTAACTTATCAAGTCCAATCTCAAGATAATTGGATAAAAACTACTACCAGAGCCAAAATAAATCTGACCGAGGCGTTTACATGCCCCAATGAATCAAAACATCAGAAGTTGGTTTCTGTTGACTTTTCCCCCATGAAGATAATCACTACTAAAAGCATTTACATGACAATTTCAATTGTTGGAGTATTGCCTTAATCAGGTTAAGATCGAATTATTAGTGTGCATGTAAAGGTACTGATTGACAGGAGGGGGGAACCAGCGTGTCGTCAGGTGACTTTAGTGAAACTCTTTAACATGTTTGAGTCGGGTCTTAACTTGAGCTGACACTTCCTCTCGTCCTGCGCTCCACCTGGTTTACACAGCAGCCGCTGACAGTGGGTTGTTTCCTCCATGTTAACATGCAGATCAGTTAAGGACAACATTCCCACCCTCGCTAAGACTCTGTATCTACAGTATCTCACACATCTATCCACTCACACAATGACAGGAGTGGGAAGCCGGGGTGTTACACAACAACTGTCATTCCAATCTGTCATTCCAACATGGCAGCCGGCCCCCGGCCTAAAATCTTTTGCTTCTGTAAACTGGGAGGATGTATTGTGGGGATGTTGATTTCATAGCGGTTTGGGAGCTGTTTGATGATGAATGCATGTTATATTTAAAGTTGGGTTCTATTTCTGGATGATTAATTACAGTTATGAAGTTAAAGCTGCGCTAGGCAAGATTGTTATGTAAAAAATACACCTGTCTTATCAGCCTACATCACAAAGTGGGACTGCAATAGAGAGAGCAACCTATCTACCCAAATGTATTTCTGGTGTCAGGTATGGACACACAAGAAAAAAATCCCAACTCAAAATCCAAAAAGTTACCTCTCATTGTCATTTGGAGCCGCAAATGTGCACAGTGCACTAGTGCAGCTTTAATTAGTGAAAGTCAAAAGAGCTGCTAACCCTAAAATAATTTAATTAGTCTTATTCAATATCAGTATCAGTATTGGCCTTCAAAAACCCAATTCAGTCTAACCCTAGTCTAGATTTTGGGGCGACTGGCCTCAAATGACCTGAGAAAATCATAGATCACAGTGACATTATCTCTCAGAAAGATTTTAACAGGTGTTACTCCCATCAAACACAAACACCACACATCACAGATCATATCTGTAAGTCTGACACAGCAGCCTGGAGGCTGTAAATATTCATTATGTCACCAGAAAAAATGCTACAATTAAGGATGTTATAATACTTTTGTAGATAAATGGACATGCACATACGCACACACACTCACTGACCTCCCCCCCCTACACACACACACACACACACACAGCATCCCCTCTCTCACTACAGAACAATAGCACATAACTACAGCTGCCGTCTTGAAGTTTTTCGGCAGCTCACCCGCCGGAGTCTCCCTCTGACGCCACACATGTCAAACTCACATGTCACACATGTCAGCTTCATGTTAACACCTCAGGGAGGATGTGGGCGGAAAAGCAGCGGTCCGGCTGACAGACAGCCTCCTCTGACCTGACTTTCACCGGTAGACTTCCTGTAAAGGCTGTGATACACGGGCAAAATATTGAGGCAATGTGAGAGGGTGACGTTGCCTTCAGCAGGGTCAGGAACAAGATCAGTGAGGATAACAAACTGAAGATAGCTATAGGCAGTGATGTAGTGCTAAATAAAAAGATGCATCGACTATATAACCTTTAGTCAAATAACCGCCAACATCACCTATATTTTCAGAAACACATTAACACATTTTATTCTCCTTAAAAGACAGTGTCCTTACAGAACTTCCATTAGATTTTACTTTATATTATGTATACTTTGAAGGTCATAAATAATTTATATCAGCCTAAAAAAGATAGGTAAACCCTGTTTCGGCAAAAGGAGGGTAAACTGAATTGAAGAGGTCTAAACAAAAATCTAAAACATTTTGGGAAATAGTTGTTTGTTGAATTGACCATCATTATTGCTTAAATATATAAACAGATAGATAGACAGATAGACAGATAGATAGATGGATAGATAGATAGATAGATAGATAGATAGATAGATAGATAGATAGATAGATAGATGCCTGTTCAGTTTATTGGTGAAACAGGAGGGAGGTAATGGTAGAGAAGAAAGACAGACTGTCAAAAAGCTTATATAGGTTGACTGGATGATTATACACTCACCGAGCACTTTATTAGGAACACCTTACTAATACTGGGTAGGTATCAGCTGTTGTATTTTGAGATGCTTTTCTGCTCACCACAGTTGTAAAGAGGTTATCTGAGTTACTGCTGCCTTTCTGTCAGCTCCAACCAGTCTGGCCGTTCTCCTCTGACCTCTCTCATCAACGAGGCGTCTCCGTCCACAGAACTGCAGCTCACTGTATGTTTTTTGTTTTCACACCATTCTGTATAACCTCTAGAGACTGTTGTGTGTGAGAATCCCAGAGGATCAGCAGTTTCAGAAATACTCAAACCAGCCCGTCTGGCACCAACAGCCACGCCACGGTCAAAGTCACTGAGATCACATTTTTTCCCCATTCTGATATTTGATGTGAACATGAACTGAAGCTGCTGACCTGTATCTGCATGATCTTATGCATTGCACTGCTGCCACATGACTGTCTGAATGGATAATTGCATGAATAAGCAGGTGTACAGGTGTTCCTAATAAAGTGCTCGGTGACTGTAGGCAGCGTGTGTACATGTACTGCATGTGGCAGGGGCAGATTTTACATCCACAATAATTACAGTCAGTTACATTTCACAAGGTGATTTGCTCATCGCACGCCTCAGAGAATTGACTCCAGTTATGCAGATAAAAAATAGTTCTACTAAAGATCAATGAGGATTAGTTGAAGATACTCTGGGATAAAAATACAAGTAGTAAGGATTATTAATGAGGACTACTGATGAGGATTAGATTTCAACTTGTTCAACCTGCCTGTCTCACTTTTACTGCATGAAATATCTACCATTTGAAAAAAGTGACACTTGCACTGATAAAATGAAAGTCATAATATTTTTGTCCCTAAAATGGATATATTGTGTTTTTTTTTTGAATAAAACCCCTTCTTATGAAACCCACGGTATTTTGCGCAGTGCGCGGCTCAGGCGAGTTTATCCTTCATCCTCTCTGGAGGCCGAGTGTGGGATTGTTGGTTTGGAAAATGCAGGGTTTGTTGTAGCTTTCATGACAGGCAAACAGATTGAATGTCATCACTGTCCAAACAAGGGAGCAGGTTCCACGCTGCGCTGCGACGAGAGAAAACGCCACCTTCTGCCAGCGGGGAGGGGCATGGGGGAAGAGGCTGTGACAGAGAAACCACAAGCATGCATGCAACCACACATACATCTTCTCTCTCTCACACACACACACACACACACACACACACACACACACACACACATACATATTCTCTTTCTCTTTACCAGTCATTTGTTTTTATGTGATGGACCTGAGATCCGTGAGATCTTTCTTTCTTTTTATTTAGTCTCCATCTTTGTTGGTCAGCCTCATTGCTGTGGTGTTTCTGCACTGCACTTCCCAGAGATCACCTGTCAATCAAACAGTGTGGGCGGAGCTTGGCTTTTCTGCTGATGAAGTTTGAGTTTCTGTAGGTGGCGCTCTTTTCTCTGTCTGTTCAGCCATGGTGGATATCACTGCTCATGCTAACTACCCAGTTCAAATGCCACACAAATGAAAAAGCTTTCATGAACTGGATATAGGTTGAATCACTATTGTGTTATACCATCAGTGATATAGAGTAGAAAAAATGTATTTATATGAAAATATTGCAGCACTTTAAGCTCACATTAACCCCCCCCCCCCCCCCCCCCCCCCCCCACACACACACACACACACACACACACACTTGTGGCTTTCATTCATACAAAATGTTCTCATGAATGATGAAAGACCCCTTCCTTTCCAAGTAGGTCAGAAAATTGATGAATAACCAACACATGTAACCCCTCCACTGCCACTAAACACATCGAGTCAGTAATGATCACCACAGATTCCCATGAATCGACAGCTGAGATGTTTGTTACCAGGCTTTTCTCTCTGATAAGCCAGGAGCTGCATGGGGGTCGGCCTGCTGCGTTGTTCCTGTCGCAACACAACGCCGGGAAGATAATCATTCACCGAGAGTCAACAACACCCAGACACACAACACACACACACAGGCATGTATATTAACTAAATAATGAAATAGTGAGCAGGTTGATCTGGTAATGATTTCACCTTCGTTCTGAGCGGAGATGAGCTGGTGAAGGAGACGATATTAAGCCTGCAGACAACTGAGAGATCAACTGTGCAGAAGGGGGAGCAACATTTGGTGAGCACGCATGTATACGCCCCCCATACACACATGAGGACACATGCATATTACCAGGGCTGGGCCATTCATGAACTGAACTGAGAATGCCTGGTGAATTCCAATCCAATGCCTGGAGTTGGAGTTGGAATTGGAATGTGAATGTCACCCAGCTGCAAGGAAACAGAATTGGAATTGAATTATAATTATAATTATATGAAATTCCATGAAATTCCACTTGTAAGAGAGGCTTGACTTGCTAAACATTATAAATCAAACATTATGAATCAAATAAAAGACAGTTAAAAGACAAATCAAATAATATGTGTAATCTCAGATATTTGGTGAGAAAAACAAAAAAAAGGAATTTCACAGAATTTGATTGAATTAAATTCAACTTGAATTGGAATTGGAGTTCATTCATGAATTGACCCCAGCCCTGGCATATGTGCACATGCACACACACACACACACACACACACACACACACACACACACACACAATACTCACTGGCACTTACAGGTGTACAGATACTGTATATAGAAGACCAAATGAGTGACAACTAACCTAATAATATGTGTGCAAAGCTTGATTATGTCTTGATTCTGCGCTTTGTAATCTCTGCTTTTAGATGACTACTGTATAAATAAAGTTATTTTCTGTGTATAAAATGTGCAAATCATATGCATCAGTGATTTGGTATGTAGGTAAAGTATGTGATAAGGAAATCAAACGCCAAATGTGCGCACTCATACGTTCATGCTGCTGTGTGTTTTACCATTTACTGTGGAACTGGACCTATTAGTCAACTCGGATGCACGTCAACAGACACACACACACACATCAGCGGTGTTACGGCGTTTGTTGTCCCACCTAATGCCATGGCAAACTGTGTGAGAGCGAGGACAAAGCCTTGACAACCTCCACACAGCAGATACAGCTCTCTCAGACGTCAATAAGGCCTTTGTCAACCAAATCTCGACACACACACACACACACACACACACACCAGCACAGCACCATGTCCTTCACCACATTTCATCCTCACATGCCATGTGTTGTTAATAAAAACTTAATACACACTCAGATGAATACATCTGCAGATGGATGGATTCCGTGGATTCTTTCCTCGAGTGTGTGTATCTGTGTGTGTGTATATGTGTGTGTGTGTGTGTGTGTGTGTGTGTGTGAGAGAGAGGGAGAGAGAATGTGTGCCCGTGTGTGTGGGAGTCTTTGTGCTTACAAAGTGTCAGTGATTACCCCGGTGTAATCAAATGGTGAAGTTACCACAATATGTCTTCAGAGCTTCCACCGCTCATCCCCCTTTCTCTCTCTCTCTCTCTCTCTCTCTCTCTCTCTCTCCTTCTCCGTGGGTCCAGCGGGGGCCGAGAGGGATGAAACAAATCTCATAAATACTATCATTGAGGAAGGGAATGTACCTTAACTAGGTAACTCTAGATTCTGCCTCGGCGCAGCCAATGTGGACCAGCTGTGCAGCCTAATCTGTTACCTTACAGGGGATTTGGGGCGGCCATGTCAAGTTTAATTGAGCATTAATTACAAACAGTGCAATTTCCCCAACGAGATGGGCCTGGCGCGTGATTAGGGGGACCCTGATTCAGGCCGTGCACACACACACACACACACACACACACACACACACACACACTGACTCTGTCATACTGCCTATAGTTTTCTCTCTCTTTGTTTCGCTCTCTCACACTCCTTTTCTCCTCTCTGGTTACTTTCTACACATACACACACATGCAGGCGTTTTTACCTTATTACCGATATTGGTTTGGTCAAATGAAAAGGGTGATTTGACTGATGCACACAGGCACAGAGGCCGGATTTCAAAGCACACGCTACTCAACTCGGGATGAAACCCTCTCATTTGATTAAATTGAGACGTTATGTTCTTCTAATGGAGACCGCCCATTTAGCTCAGCCAGACCGGGAGAACTGAAAGGAGGCGGCCAAGTTCAACATCAACCCAAACAAGAACCAAATTTTCACAATATGATGTTACAGCATGGTAAAAAGTCATCTTAAAACAACTTTGGAAACTGTTTTGACTGATTTCAGAAAGATATTTATGTCCTGATTTCACAAAACGATGCAGCAGCTATGGACGACTGTGGACTGTGACTGACGTCTCAACTTTCATTTTAGCGCTCCAGTATATTTACACAGGTTTTCAGCGGTGGTGCGGGCCGTCACATCAACATCTATTCAACGTCTAAATGTTTGCTGGGCTGGATTACGACAGTGTTATGCCACAGAGATATCAGGCATCTGTTAAACGATACACACATCGACATGCAAGTGTGAACGTGGCGCTGCACACACACGCACACACACACACACACACACACACACACACAGATGCAGGCTGACTGAGCTTCGTTCAGTTCTTATCAGCCTGTTCTTCTCAACTGAAGTGTTTGTTTCAAATACAGCACTTGACCCGGACCTCTGCTGTATGGTGTGTGTGTGTGTGTGTGTGTGTGTGTGTGTGTGTGTGTGTGTTGGCTCTGAGTGGAGTGTCCAGTGGAGTAGTGTGTGTGTGTATCCAAATTATTGTGTGTGTGTGTACATGCGTGCAGTATGTACGTACCGGTATATGTGAATGCATGTGTGTATATGTGTCTGTATGTGTGATGATGTCCTATTGATTGCATACATGTGTTTGTTTCTGACAGTTTGCCTAGAACAGTGTGTGTGTGTGTGTGTGTGTGTGTGTGTGTGTGTGTGTGTGTGTGGTGAAGGCCAGAGCCACTTGACTGGAAAAAGGGCTGTTTGAACTGTAGTGGGTGGCGGACTGAGGAAGCTGTGTGTGTGTGTGTGTGTGTGTGTGTACATGCCAGGTCAGCCTCAGAGAACCTACTTCCTCCTCTAGAGAGATTTATGAGCTCTTACAGTCTGGGCAGGAGAGAGAGAGAGAGACACGGAGAGAGAGAGAGAGAGAGAGAAAGCAAGAGAGAAGATGATGGAGGGAGAGCGAACATGGGAACAGAGAGAGGGGGACAGAGGGAGAGAGAGAGAGAGAGAGAGAGAGAGTGGTAACGTCTTCACTGCAGCCTCAAAACTGCAGCAGCTGTGGAAGAATCTGTATCTTCAACCTGTTTCAACACCAGGATTTCCCTCAACAGTGGCTAGGTTTACATGCATGGAGTAACACAGCTATTGGCCATTCAGGCTAAGCTGTTTACATGCACCTTTGATACCCTGCGATTATCTATGTTTCCATGAATAAACCCATTTACCACAGATAGTTCAGTCCACCAGCAAAACAGTATGAAAAGGTCCCACCACTAGCTGCCCTTTTACTTGTAATACAGGGGGAAAGAAATGATGGTCCCACTAGTAACAGCTGCTCACCGCCACGTTTTTTTGGTGATATTAAAATGTACCCATAATGCTGTGTGAGTCTGAGTTTGTGCAGACGACAATGACCAAAGGCCACAGTAGCCTATTTAATATTGGAGTAAACCAGGCATCGTAACCAGTTGTCTCACAATCAGAGTATGAACGTAATTTTCAGTTATGATGTGTGCATGCGTCGACCCTAAGCTGGGTCACGTCGGTATAACCACATGAAAAATGTAATTCTTTCTGCATGTAAATGTAGCCAGTTTCACATTACTCTGAAACTGCTAGATGTCACTTAGTTAGAAGTGAACTTGAATATGAAGGAGTTCCCTAACCCCTAAAATCAGTAGCAAATTGGTTCAAGTCAGTTGCAAACAGGTTTAAAAAAACTTCCAGATGTGACAGTGAAAACGCAGCAGAATGAGACAAGGAGAGAGAGAGAGGGGCAGGGAGAGAAAAGGGGAGACAGAGATAAATATATTTTTATGCTTTGATTTTTTTTTCTGTTCCCCTTGTATTCAAACACTTTGGAAATGTTGTGCATGTAGCATTCATTCCATAAAACATGTTAAAATTGAATAAAACTGAAGTGAGACAGGGAGGTAGGACAAGGCGTTTTAAGAAATGAGAAGAGGACGAATGGATGAATGGAAGGAGGAGGAAGGCGAGCAGAGAGGGCAGAGGGAGGAAGGGAGTGTTGGTTTATCTCGACCGGCTCTGAGTGGTGGCCCCCTCAGTCAAATATACACGTCTGACCCCTGTGCTTTCATCTCCCCTCATACAGAGAAATGGAACCGCACTGCTGGCGGAGGATATACAGTGAAAAACAAGCTGTCCTCGGCTAAAAAAGGCAAGCAAGGCCGGCTGACACGAGAGGGGGGAAATGGGAGGGTGTTATAGAGTAAACACAGCTCAATCCTCCTAGGCCATGATGTATTCCTGGTGAAGAGTGAAGTCAAACTGGGTGTACCGTGTTGCCGTTTCAGCTGGGTATGAGCTGCAGAGAGAGTTCGATGTAGAGAACAGCACTAACACTGCCATGGTTAGGGTTTGCATTGCTGAGTGGAATAGCTCAAAGACACTAATGCTGTCAGGCACGGTGGCCATTTTGAACTTACGTCACACTCAGGGTGAGAAATTCTACCTGGAAGAGCGAGTACAGCCCATGTCCTGCTGTTGTGAACCAAGATGCACAAACATCTGGAATCAGACAAACATTTATCATTTCACAGATTCCCCATTTAAAAATGTATTTAGAAACAATAGATCTCAAGTAACTGCAGGGATATAGGTTAATATTTTAAGGTTGGCCTAATATATTTGGCCCACTATAACTAGCGGAATCTAGGTGGCTAGCTAGTAGCTATAACTAGCTAGTAAATTAGCGAATTTCCTTTATGAATTCAAGTAGTTGTTGTAGATGTTGCTCCTGAGATTACTAGCTTTTGATAAGTGTTAGGTTTATTTGAAGTCCTCACTTACGTATTGAACTAATGCTAGTGTTATGTGCCAATCGTCTGGTTAGAGTAATATAGTAATGTATAATTCAAAATAGCCGCCGTGTGAATAAGGTGAATGGCACTCAAACCACTAACCTCTGGGCTGCACAAATGTATGTACATACTGTATATATGGTACTTATTCACAGTAAGGCATGTTGGACAAAAGCATCCAACTAACGGTTGTTACAGGCTCATAAAATACAATTGTTTGTGACACTTGCATGGCAAATCAGATTGGCCACTTGTGTAAATCATAAAATGTAATCATACAAATCAGAACTATTAGGTGCAACTGGCCCTGGAGCTGGGAATAGACAGAGACCAGCAGAGTATGGTGGGGCACCCTACATTAAAGACCCTTAACCCACTTACAAAAAACATCTTTATTGGTTGCAATGGAGAGATTTAGTGTCATATGGCTGAAACAAGTTTTCTGCAGTCTTTCCATCCTGTTGAGAAACATAACAATACAGTTTATTGAAAATAGCGCACGCATTGAATTATGAGGAACTGACGTATTCGTGTGTGTGTGTGAACTGAGGATGAAGAGACAAATGAGTGAATCATAAAAATAAAGACATACTAATATATTTTAGGGGATCTTATTTAATCATTGGTACTGACAACGAGAAGTAAACAAATACAGCAACAAACATATGAAGTGCTCATCGTGAATAATGATCACACAAAAGGAACTGTCCCGTTTGAAGTGACAGTTAAATTTATTCTCCTCATCAGATGCATGAAGAAGAATAAACATGATTTGACCCATTTGTTGCCTCATTTTTCCCATTTGGAAACAACATGGAATTAAATTGCAAATTCTCTTTTATGTATTTCAGAGCCTTCATCTGCCTGTCTATGATGAATTTATGGTCTGCATTTGCAAACAGGCCTGTTTCATCAGAAGCCATCATTACAGCAATGACAAGCCCCAACACACACACACACACACACACACACACACACATGCACACACACACACACACACACAAAGAGAGAAAAACGACTATAATACATGACATAAAACATGACCATACGATGACAAGCACACAAAAACATGCGCAGATAAACACACCAACACACATCCTCTCCCTGTTATTTGTTTACATTTTGATGAAGCGCTTGGTAACAAATAAACAAAACATGGACATAAATCTGAGGGTCCAGCTCTCATGGCGGGTGGCGGTGGGGATCCATGGGGCCCTATGGCTGATCCTGATTTATGTGTTGTTTGGCTGAAGCAGAGGATGAGCTGTTGCTGTACTGCTGTATTTATTTTCTGCTTCTTTAGTGGGCTTGATGAGCAAAGGCCAGGTGGAGGCAGGCTGTATGTAAACTGGAAAGGTGTTTGATGATGAAGTTGCGGCTTGTCACATGTATTCTGCAGCTGGCTGGCTTGCTGAAGGTCCACTTAAGCAACAGAAGACGGATGATGCTGTGGTGAAGGGAACGACCACGACGCTCTGCTGCTTTAATTCAACATGACAAAATGTGACGACAGGGCAGCCTGGTGGTTACGCTGCGTTCCAGAGAAACCGCAAAGTCCAATGTTTCAACTGTAATAAACCATGAACATAATAACAGTTTGCAGCTAATACTGTAATCCTGTTAACATGATACATTTCCAGTTAAAAGTTACCACCAGAGACCTCTTCAACAAATATGCATCCCTTTTTAGATGTAGCACTATACATAATAACCAAAGGAATGGCCGACAGTTATGTACTGAATTTTGACAGCTATTACATTTTCAGTTCAGTAATTACAGTTTTAAATGCTGAAAATTTCAACCCAAATGTAACAGAATCAAAAAATGTATTATTTCAACAGGATACAAGTTATTATGTTAACAGTAAGTAACTTTTATTTATTACAGTAATGGTACATTTATTTTGTTAATAGAATTATTATACGATTAGCTGTAAATTGTTATTATGTTAATGGTTGTAACATTGGAAATGCTCACTCCCTACTTGGAAAAAAATGCAATATGGCTTTTCAAGTAAGAATGACCTTAAAGCTATCAAAACACCTGTGTGGTAAATGGTTAAACAGAAATTTGAAGTTGCACAAATTACAGTAACATTGTATGCTAACTAGCTAGCTAACGTTGACAAATAACATAAGCTGTTGTATTTATTAGGTAGGCCTATATATTCTCTATAAAATTGTTACAATCTGTTGCTCTTTACAGCTGTGCAAGCAGAAAATAGATCTCCAAAAGTTTAAAAATGTTGGATAGCGTAACCATGACATAATGTTTAGCTAGTGGCAGAAATCATGTGTAATTTAATACCAAATAATGGCCAAATAATAAAATATTGAGTTAAATACTGAATTTGGCATTTGGGACATTATTAATTGGTGTATGCATAATTTAAGTGATAAGATACTGAATTCCTCTTAGCAATCATTTACTGCAATGGCACTAAATGTTGTATTAAGGAACATGCTGCATTGCACAAAATATACTCTGTCTCTTCTTGTGTTATTCCTCGAATCCTTACATAAATTATGTTTTAGTCTTCTTGGTCTCCTTTCTCTAGCAAAGAAAACATTTTTCTCGTCATACAGTAGCAGCCTTTATTTCCATGTGACGGCAGGTCTGAGGCTCAGAGGTTTTAGTTGCTGACTAATGATCTTCATCTTCAGACAGACTGAGAGAGAGAGACAGAAACACAAAGAGAAAGCGAGAGACAAACGACATACGTGTTCATGGATATGAGAGTCACTGCGTTTTGCCATGTCTGACTGTCATACCATCCGCTCCGCTCCTGCCCTCCTCTCCTCCCATCATCCCTCAGTGTCACGTTTTAGAATGTGCCACAACATGGAGGTAAAGATGATCTGAGGTCTGTCAGGCTCTTGGAAAAACGCTCCACAAGGTCTAGACATCACCCACATTCCCATTGGTCACCTGTGCTCTTCTCACCATATGCTTCTGCTCATCCAGATTTTCAGTCTTTTTTCTCTGGCGACACATTCCTCTGCATTGGTTGCGTTTCATGAATGTGAATGTAAAGTGATCGCTGCTTTGAAGTGGTGTAATCAATTGAGTAAAAAGTCACTGACCAAAAAATGGGACAAAAACTGTGTTCTTACATGGGACGCTCCGCCCGACACGGCACCGCTCTGTCTTTGTTCACGAGAAAATATTCTTCCCGATGACACATTCCTTTTTATTGGTCGCATTTCATGGGCGTGTATGCGTCAAAACTGACCACAACTTTGAAGTGGACTATTCAGAAAATGGAGTTCTCACATGGGATCCTTTTCAACTCATACCGCTTGTCATCCAGCTATTAAAGGCTTGACTTGTTCCCACTGTCACATTTTTTTTCTCTCACCAACAAATAACATTTTGCACTGGATCAGTTGAGATTCATTACTGTCTAACAAATTAAGTCAGTGAAATTGCTTGAGGAGAAAGTTGTGGAAGTGGTGAAATCAGTCGTAATCATTTGCTGATTTCATCATCCTACAGGGAAAAACAGGTGAAAATGTTCCTCTCATCATGTGACACTCCACTCCACATGCCTCTGCACATCCATTGATCATAGAGTCTGTGTAATACAACATGTGTTGGGTTTAAGAGGCTTGGATCCCTCCAGTGTGAAGGGAAAACAGGCCAAAATGCCTTAACACTCCAGTTATCCCCTGTAATAGTGGCCTTTCAGTAGGTCGGCTTTATCAGGACTCCTGCAGCATCCTGTGAACTCAGCCTTTTCATGGCTGGAGCTACAGTAAGTCCCAAACCTAAACCACAGCTATGTTGTCAGTATGTGCTGTGAAGCTCAGCTCTGTAAGCAGTCAGTACTGTGTGTCACCCCTGATAAATCGCTGTGCATTTATTGTACTTGGCAATTTAAGTGTGAGATGTAATGAAAATAAAAATGTAATAAAAGAGTTTCATCACAAAATGAGGAGTTCTGCAATTTCAGATCATTATGTATTATGGATGTGACTATTAAGACCTTTGCTGATAAATTAGTATATCATTGTTTATCCAATTGTGCATCTTTTGAAAAATATGTGTAAAAAAATAAATAAATCAGACAACAAATCTCATTCAGAAAACGATTCCTAGTCATTTATAAAGCAACCCACTAAACCAGCAGCATGAACTAGATTTGATATTACAAAATGATGCCTCAAATTCATACCTTGAGATTTCTACATGTTGTTTAACTATTATTTTTCTGCAATATTATATATAGTGTATGAGAGTATATGCAGCATTTGGGGGTCAGTTGGGGCCTTAGTTGAAAACAGGTACATCTACATTAGTATCTTGAGGTAAAATTTGTTGTAGACCAGCTTGATGATATACTACCATTACAACTAGTACTACTGTAGTACCACTACTACTAGTACTACAACCATTACTACTGCTACTACTACTACTACTACTACTACTATTAGTGGCCTACTACTGGCCTAATGACTGACTGGTTGGTGTTGCTAACAGGAGGCCGGTGGCTCTCTGGTTTCAGATTGATTCAGCTGCATGTTTCTGAGGATTAGAGCCAGTAGCCAGCCAGTCTAGACTGGTCTCCAGTTACACTGGACTCAGACAAAGACTGGGACACATGGACACAGATGGAGGGACAGAGACAACACAGACAATATATTTAATGGGCAGAGATGCGGTAGAGGTGTGTGTGTGTTTGTGTGTGTGTGTGTGTCTGGATGTGCAACTTGAAGTAGGCAAAGAGGTGAGGGTGGGAGTGAAACATCATGCTTGACCACACACACACACACACACACACACACACACACACACACACACACACACACACACACACACACACACAGTGAAGTTGTCAGGTTGTTGCACTGGATTATCTGGTTATATACACTAGAAAATCACAACCACTTTGTTAAGTTTCAATTGGATCAGGGTCAGGATGTATAAAACCATCCAAGCTTTTTGAACAATCCTGCGTCCATCTCATCAAATAAAATTGCCTTCCTCTCCCTAACTGATCTCCCATTGGTTTACACTTTTGAATGCTATGCATTATGTCCCGCCCCAATATCCTGTTTCAACAAGAAATACATCACATCAAGGAAGCAAGATTCTCTCAAAATCCTGTTTCATTGTGATTTTAAGCTGTCATTCATCATGGAGGCCCAGTCTGAATGGGCTCAAAGGTCCCGAAGTATTTAACGGCATTTGTAGCATACACAAGAAGAGCACCTACAAACAATACTTTGTAAATCACTATATACTGGTACATAACTATAATACAGAATATGTTCTGCTTGTCTTCTAGACTAAGCCTTAAACATCTAAGATCTACACTTAAAATAATTACATACATTTTTCTTTGAAGTCTGCATTTCATTGTTGCTCTCCAATCCTAATATCCTAAAACATAAATAGGCCTCATTATATTTACAGCACATTTACAGTCCTCCAACAATAGACTGAGCCAATTTCCTCCCAGATTGGACCACCTAGGTCAGTTCCCCTACAACTAATTATCTTAATGGAAACGAGTGGAAAGCTCCCAGCGTTCCCAGCCACTCAACTGCATTCCAACACCTCCATTATCTCTGATGAAGTCTATTTGACTGCTCATTATTTCTTATTAAAAAGAGAGAATGAGAGAGAGAGAGAGAGAAATAAAGCGAGGATAAATACAGACAGAGAAGAAAAAGATAGAGACGAAGACAGAGAAAACAAGAGGCAGAGACAGAAATAGAATGACAGAAATACACACTCTGTCTCTCTCTCACACACACACACACACGCACGCACACACGCACGCACGCACGGACGCACACACACACACACACACACACACACACACACACACACACAGAGGATTTTCAGCGTCTGTTAACCTGGCAGCGACAGGCCCAGATCCCCTCTATAAGCTCCTAATTGTGTGTCATTGTTCTGTTGGACTTTGAACTGTGAGGGCGAATAGATGACACCCAGGCCTGCTGTCTGCATGAGGCTATAGGTGGAGGTATGGTGTGTGTGTGTGTGTGTGTGTGTGAGGGGAAGAAGGGTTAAGGCTTCAGGTCCTGTCTTACTGAAGGTATAAAGGGAAAAGGGGAAAAGGCTTAAGGCGTCAAGACCCTGACACCCCAAACACGCACACAAAGACATACATGTGTGGCCTGAGCGCTAATAAAAAGACAACGTGGGACACCGACAGACACTCAATCTCTCTCTCACACACACACACACACACACACACACACACACACACACATACTGAACACACATGCACAAACACCATTGAACCCCCCCCCCCCCAGTCTCTTTGATTCAGCCTTTCTTAGCCCCTCTCCGAGCCACAGACCACCAGGTCGGCCCCACCTGTCCATCTTCCTGGGCAGACATTCCCAGATGTAATCTATCTTTTCAGCAAGACACGACTGCAGAGCCGCTGTCATACCTCACTGTGATGCCTGTCTGTTTGACTGGGCTGGGGCATCTAGACCACATGTACCAGGCATCAGTAACCAGGGATGTAGGTTTCATTTCAACTTTTTTGTGGGGGTTACACTGCTGGTGCGCATGATGAACACACTGATTTCTAAGTGGGAAAAGCCTTAGCTGTACAACATGCAACTGATGTACTGTAAAAGTGAAAAAAATGTCAAAATGTTCATTAATTTTAATAGGTAATCCACAAGTTCATTTTTTTCTTCAATATTTTGTCTCCATCTTTGTTGCTAAGTGCTCATTGCTGTGGTGTTTCTGCGCTGCACTTCCCAGAGATCACCTGTCAATCAAACAGTGTGGGCGGTGCTTGGCTTTCCTGTTGATGCAGCTTGAGTTTCTGTAGGTGGCGCTCTTTTCTTTGTCTGTTCAGCCATGTTGGCTATCGCTGCTCATGCTAACTACCCAGGAAAACTGACATTTATTTGTATGAAAACGTTGCAGATTATTACTTTAAGACATGGTATATGACATGACAGCTTATAACAAAGGAGTAATCATTTCATTTCTTTTTCAACAGCATATTCACACATGTATTCACTTGAATCAGACACAGGAAAATATTTACGGAGGAGGGGTAACTCCCTCATCCCAATATTGAGGGCGACCTGCCTCTACACTCGCCCCTGTGTCTGTAATCGTGGCGGTGTGTGTGAGGCCTGGCGTGTCTGAGGATGTCTGAGGATCAATGAGCCTCTTCACTTCGCCGCAAAACTGACAGGTCATGACTTAATGAGTATCAGGGTGAAGCCGGTCGAGATGTTCTGCATCGTAACGGCCTGATTACAGTATGTTGTTTTTGTGTGCCACAGGCTCTATTTTGTTGTCTTGCATTGATGGTGTCACTCACTGTACTTCATATTGAGCAAAACATTCCTATTCATGGAATCATACCATGTATCTACGTGTGCTTTGGTACTATTTCTTTTTATTTTTTTAATTTTCATTTTTTTTTGTTGTCATGTCATTGTGGTTGGCAGTCATTCTCGGCTGGATCCGTTTCCGTGTCATTTTGGCTGGTATGGCTGGATGTCATTTTTGTGGTCAGAACTTCTTTTGTTTTTGATATCCTTTTCCTTGGTATGGTTAGATGTGTTTTTTCACTTTGAACCTTTTTTGCTTGGGATGGAATTGTTTGGTTTTAGTTTGAATGCAGAGGTATCAGGTACTGGCATGTCATTTTGTTTGGTACTTTTTTTTGGATCACTCACCTTTTTTCCCAGACTCACCTTGCAGGATCTCTGGTGGGACTTGATCCCAGGCCTCAAGGCATGTGATTCCAGAGGTGAAGCTCTTAATCATTACATTATTGCTGGACAGAAACTATCAATGTGAAAGTAAAGCACTTATTTAAGGAGGAATTTGTTAATGCAAATTTTTTTTAATGCAAAATGCCATATAGCCAGTTTCATGTCATATTTGTCAAAACATGTCAAAAGTGAGAAACTTTGGTTTTCCCTAGTGGCTCAGGCAGCTAGAACGCTCTCCAAGTAACTGTAACGTCCCGGGCTTGATTCCAGCCTGGGACCAATGACCCATCACATCCCCCTATCCTTCCTCTATCTTAAAAAGGCAAAATATAAAGATATAGTTGTTTACAAGAGTGCCAGAAACCCCTGTCTTCTTCTGGCAGCAAGTTCAAATGAATTTTAATATAATAAAATATTAGTTTTATAAGCTCAAATAATTGCAGTTCCAATTGCAATTCCAATCCTGGTGTTGATTACCGCCAGTTGTGAGGAGGGAAATTAAAATAGGTGCCAGATTTAAGAGCAGCTGGGCCAAATGCGGCTCATCACAGATCTAGTCGACTATCAAGTCCATGTGGAGATAAACCCAACACCTCTCTGATGCCAGTAATGTTCCTAACATCATGCTCATGCTGCTTTGTGGCGTTCAGTGCGGCACGAGGCCGTGAACACTGAGATGATCACAATCACCTGTTGTTTGATTACAAGCTTGTTGTTTGCTTTTAAAACAGGTGTTGTTTCTGAAGATGGCTGGCTTATCAACATACTGTAATGCTGAAAGCCATATTTAACTGCCAATTTCTCTGCCAATATTTCACTATTTTAACAGCCAATTTGATTCTTAGAGCAGAAGACAAACCAAAAAACACCTGGTTATCTCCCTTTGTGGCTGATATAGGCTACAAATTTACTAGTGTGTCTATGAATCTAACCTCTGTTCTGTGAAGGAGGGAAAATGTTTTTTTTTTTTGCCTTTTCCCTCCTTCAGAACAGAGGTTAGATAAGTGAAGCACATCACTTAAAGTCTGTGAGGGCTCAGTGCTCAGGGCATAGGAAGGACATTGGGATTGGGCCATCCTTCAGCAACTTGGAGCCAAACTGACCTTATTCACACAGCGGCCATTTTGAACACTCACAGTGGGAAACTACCTGCAAGAGCAAGTCCAGCCCGCTCTGACTACTGTTGTGTAAGATGAATCATACAAACATTTATCATTTCACAGATTCATTGGAAAACATGTTAGAAACAAACAGATTTCAAGGATCTGGAGGGATATTGGTTAACATTTTAATTAATGGTTATTGCTAGCTGCCAAAGTTAGCCTAGGTAGCTAGCTAGTAGCTAAGTAGCTGGTAAGCTAGCTAACTAACTTCCCTGCTAAATTCAAATGGTAGTTGAGGTTGTTGTTCCTGAGATTGTTAGCTAATTTGATAACTGTTAGGTCTATCTGAAGTCCTCACTTGTGCGTAAGTAAGTAGCCTAATACTAGTTTT